>NC_079164.1:4568888-4588888 GCF_947568905.1 Ostrea edulis
TCCAGACTTTGATGCGGTCAATAAAGGGTATATATTGACTCCAGACTTTAATGAGGTCAATAAAGGGTATATATTGACTCCAGACTTTGATGAGGTCAATAAAGGGTATATATTGATTCCAGACTTTGATGAGGTCAATAAAGGGTATATATTGACTCCAGACTTTGATGAGGTCAATGGAGGGTATATATTGACTCCAGACTTTGATGAGGTCAATAGAGGGTATATATTGACTCCAGACTTTGATGAGGTCAATAAAGGGTATATATTGACTCCAGACTTTGATGAGGTCAATGGAGGGTATATATTGACTCCAGACTTTGATGAGGTCAATAAAGGGTATATATTGACTCCAGACTTTAATGAGGTCAATAAAGGGTATATATTGACTCGAGACTTTGATGTAGTCAATAGAGGGTATATATTGACGCCAGACTTTGATGAGGTCAATAAAGGGTATATATTGACGCCAGACTTTGATGAGGTCAATAAAGGGTATATATTGACTCCAGACTTTGATGAGGTCAATAGAGGGTATATATTGACTCCAGACTTTGATGAGGTCAATAAAGGGTATCTATTGACTCCAGACTTTGATGAGGTCAATAGCGGGTATCTATTGATTCCAGACTTTGATGAGGTCAATAAAGGGTATATATTGACTCCAGACTTTAATGAGGTCAATAAAGGGTATATATTGACTCCAGACTTTGATGAGGTCTATAAAGGGTATATATTGACTCCAGACTTTGATGATGGTCAATAAATAGTATATATTGATTCAAGACTTTGATGAGGTCAATAGAGGGTATATATTGACCTGAAACTTTGATGGGGTCAGTAGAGGGTATATATTAACACGAGACTTTGATGAGGTCAGTAGAGGTATATATTGACTCCAGACTTTGATGAGGTCAGTAGAGGTATATATTGACTCGATACTTTGATGAGGGTCAATAGAGGATATATATTGACTCAAGACTTTGATGAGGGTCAATAGAGGGTATATATATCAGTGCTCCAAGTTGCAAGTAAAACAGTCGCATTTGCGACCAGAAAATTGATTTTGTGACTAGAGATTAAGGTTAATCGATCCTCGTGTGATGTCATAGGTTTTTGCAAAAATCTTTATCAAATTAAACTTTGCGCATGATAGAAATATATCTTTCAGAGGAATTTTATTCACTGCATAAAATAAAAAATTTGGTAAACTATTGATTTTGAAAAAGTTTATATTTTCCATAGATAACCTTTTCTTTGTAATTAAAAAAATGTTGTCAAGGGCAATAACTCCTATGTTGGTATTTCTTCTACTGTATGTTTATCATACATGATTTTCATAATATCCACAATTAATTTATACATATTTATGAATTAACATTTTTTTAAACTGTTGACATTTAAAATTAGTTATTTCAACAAGTTTTTATCTATTTTAATTATTCTGTTTAATGAAAATGTGTGATTTTCTGACGTTAACATATATTTCCGTTTTTGTATGTCTAACATCTTTAAAAATATGTGGCAACATACACATTTTCTTTGGTTATTGATTAAATTTAACTATACTGAATGGTTATTAATACAGATTTTGCACTTTTAACCATTAATATTGATAAGTCACATGAGGATCAACCCACCTTAAGTCGCATTTTCACGAGTGGAGAAAATTTGGGCATCCAGTAAAATTTATAATCACAATCGGAAGTCTGAATAAATATTTTTCAATCTCGGTCAAAGCAGCATTTGAAAGCAATCAAGATGGCGAGAAAACGAAGGTTAAATCACTTTGAATTTATCAGTAGTAAAAAGTAGAAGCCTCAGCCTAGTACATGCAAAAGTAATGGAAGAACTCCAGTCCTGAAATGGCTGAAGGAATTTTCGTGGTTGATATAGAGAGATGGCAAAATGTTTTGCAGCATTTGTTACTTTTGAGGCCAATCAACCAGCAATGTCCACCATTTCTGGACACCCATTGTCCGATTTCGCCACGACCAGGTGTACATCTTACAATCGTGGAAGTGTGACTATTCACGGTAACAGTAAGATTGAGACATATCATTGTCCGTGACTGCTTTATTAGCAGTAAGTCGAGCAGGGCAAGTGTTGCTGCTAATTTTCAAAGACAATTATAAACTCGGGATTTAGTGTTCTAGTTGATGCTGGTATGATTGTTCAGCAAAAGATCCAACAAAATTGGAAGCTCTTATTCACATAAGCAGTGAAGGCCCACTTATTGATAACTTTCAAGCAAATCCTTGTGTGGAAAGCTGGGTTTTCTTCCCCAGAAGCGTACTGTAAAATATACAGAATGGCCCAATGCAATACAACTTTTGCCAGAGTAAATACTTGACTTGTTAGCACCCAGCATGTTTCACAGCACATTTCTATTCAGTTTAACTCTTTGCCTATCATGCGGCCTATGACGTAACAGTAGCATTTGCTTTCGCCACTGAATGATGACGTTAACCTTTTCCCCACAGCACTTTTGAGTTGATTTGTGAAAATTCGGAATTTTTAACACATTTCTTCACTACGTTTTCCATTGTTATATATTCTGTTAGTATATCGCGGATAGTTCTGATAAAAGCTCATACTTTAAGACTATCAAATCGAGAGTGAAAGCAAGTGAAAAATTACGATAAATAAGGGACAAAATGTTTTCTTTTGAAAGGATATATAGTCCAAAATTTGCCTGTTTTTCTTATTATTTATTTTATCAATTATTCTACATGTATGTTTGTATAACAAAGAAATACCACGAATGAATACTTTTTTATCTACAAGTATTTTTAAAAATCATATCAATATACACTGTACATGTATCTACATTTCCATTAATGGGTTTTTTCCCCTTCGATATGTTCTGTATATTATGTCTATATAAGTACAGAGTACATCATGTTCTGTAAATAAGAATTATCCTATGTAGTGGAATTTTTTTTTACGCATGCATAAATTCTCTTCAATGTTCAAAACAAGATGTGAAAAAAGCAAAGCACTGCTGTATATTACACAGTCTGTATCTGTATGCCGCGCCCTACGTTTTTTGGGAAGGGGTGTGCTTTAGAACAGAAATTACAAAACTGCACTGTAGCCACCTTGCAATTGTTTTTGCGGTGTCCTGCATGTTCTGATTAGGAGCTGTGTCAGTGTGAGGCCTACAGGCACGTAGCATCGTCTTTTCAACAACATAAAAATGGAAGGGGGGGATGTCTTGTCTAAATTTATTGACAAGGAAATAAAAATAGGGAAGGTTGTCCGAACTTCAAGTCCTAATTCGTAGAAGGGAAGGAGTGTTCATCTACTAAAACTGCCTCAACCTCCGCCCGACTGCTATTAATTAGGCCACTGATAAAATGTGTTGTGTTTCCGCTAACCCGACCGACCCTAAATTATAGCCCCGACCCTAGAATTTTTTTTCGATATTTAAAAAAAAAAAATCATCATTTTCCCGGATAAAATATATTCCCGGTTCTTGGTTTTCGTTTTAGTTAGACATTAAGATGAAGTCATTCAAACGCTTTAATGATATACAAAACTGCATGGTATTGTGTCAAGCGTTTAAACAACATTGATAATGTTTCTAACTAACAGCATGGATGATGGTTGACCTCATTTGCACCATTACGGAGATCATAAGGAGTTGTAATCCTCTCCCTAAAAAAATCAGAGAGGACTACATTATTGCAGCTAGGATGATGGTTGAGTTAGTGGCTAGTACCTCCATGTGTGCTCACGCAACGGTGATTTAACAATTGAAGTTAACAGACGGTCGAGAGACTCTGCCAAGTGTCATGTTTCTTTTGTTAAAATTGCCAACTCCTATGTTGTTTTTAGACGATGACTATTTATGGCCATGCACTGTCTTATGCTATCGTTTCAGTGGGCATTACTGTGTATACACGGGGACCCTAGTTTTATATGGAGGTCGTGATGCAGAGTGACAGACATGAATGTCCAGTCTGTCAAATTTGTATGCACATCCTTGGTTTCTGCTGCAGTTCTAACCGAAAACACTATGAAAAAGGCCGCAAATAAAGCAGTGAACGCATTCAAGTTGTTGATGGCTGGTGAGAGCCGAGAGGAAAAAAGATGTGCAGATTGTTTTTAAAATAAAAATTTATGCCCGGTAAAAAGTTTTAGCTGGAAGAGAGTTGGATCCCATTAGGATAAGTGGGATCTGCCCAGACTGTCTTCCTACCCTTGTTCCATTTAGATTGTGAAAATACATATTAGAAGTATTCCTGACCTATGACAACCAATCTAAATGTAGAAACAATATATCTGGTACTTGTAGAGCATAGTGGCATAGAGGAGTTAACTTTTGTGTTTTATGCTAGATATGTTTCATTGAAAAATATAGTTTCTTATAAAACATCTGGAAATAATCCTCAGCCAATAACGGGTGAAATGTTATGATCATGATGATTGAGAGTTTACTTGCAATGCAATTTAAGCAAAATTTATATTTTGAAAGTATAACATTTCAGTTGAGCATCACTGAAGAGACATTATTTGTCGAAATGCGCATCTGGTGCATCAAAATTGGTACCGTATAAGTTTTACATTATGACCCCTGGGTCGAGGCCTCTGCTGGTGGACTGTTAGTCCCCGAGGGTCTCTACAGCCCAGTAGCTAAGTACTTCGTTACTAGCTTAAAAATACGGATGTATATTTAATTGCTGTTATAAAATTTAGAAATTCATTTCAAAATTAAGGATTATCTCCCTCATGCATAGCTCTTATCCTTGGACGAATTTGGCTCCACTTTTTTGGCACGCTGTTTTTGGCTATATTTAGCTCTAAAACTTCATAGTTATTTCGGATTTCAAACATTTCGGTTGAGCATCACTGAAGAGACATTATTTGTCGAAATGCGCATCTGGTGCATCAAAATTGGTACCGTATAAGTTTTACATTCAATAGAACATTTAACTCATGCAGTAATTGGGGCTATACGGACCGTGGATATATCGGCCTGGATAGCTCAGTGGTTAGAGCACCTGACTAGAAATGCAGGGGTCCAGCCAAAGATTTTCTCCTTCCCATACTACATTTGGTGCCGTTGACCACCCCTGGTGATGCAGGTTGGCCTGCCAGGGGCGAAAAGAACCTGGGTTGATATTGAAAGACAATTATAAAATTATAATTGATCTTAAGGAGGGAGGAATGTAGTAATTAGGGCTATACGGACTGGATAGCTCAGTGGTTAGAGCACCTGCCTAGTAATGCAGGGGTCCCGGGTTCGATTCCCGGTACAGCCAAAGATTTTCTCCTCCTTCCTATACTACACTTGTTACGAGTTTACAATGTTTTTGCATACTTTGAAGAAATAAAATTTTTAAAAAAAATAAAATTTATTTCCTACCTACCTACCCTATTTTTTTCTGGAACGTTAGCGGAAACTCAACAATTTTTATCGTTGGCCGTAGATAGTGTGTGTGTACATGTCAAACATGTTAATGTCTCGAAAAAATTATTGGTCTGAACAGAAATAAGAAAATGTCGTAACTTATCACAACATTTGTAATTCTATTAAAATGAATTAAAAACTACTTATTTTCCTTCTATTATAAAAATCGGATGAAACGGCCATGTCAAGCAGTCATAATGTGATAAAAGAAAATATAAAATTTATGGTATAATAATCATTTGATAAATACTTACATGTACACATTGTACTTAACAACTGATCCAGTGAAACACTTAATTTATAAGCAATTTAAGTATATTGTCTCTCTATATTAAACATACATATCAGTTAGCTAGTGTACCCACTTTTAGAATTGGTTAAAAGTAATGATTACATAAATCTGAACCAAGACCCAGTCTTTTGATGTTTGATAAATGAATCATCATAATTGAGTGACTTATGAGAAAGATAATTAAAATTCTCGATGAATCTTCTCGTATTTATTTTGACACCATTCATTTTGTAAATCATTTTATGCATTGGAAGATGTGCATTTTACTGGTAATTGTATCTTAATTAAATGGTAGAATATTTACATATGTGTATTTGCCTTGTTACAGTGTATCTATGTATGATTGCGCAATATTCCCCGTCTACATGTACCAGTGCGCCCGAGTCTTGATAATTATATTATCCCGCGGTTCGCTAGTAAAAGCGGGAAAATTATGTATTCACATTATAGTAGCATGTTTTGATCAAGTTGTTTTGGTCCATTATAATACTGACCAATAGGGGGTAGTATACTGTCACGGGGAGTAGGCGGGTTTATTAGACTGGTCATTTCATGCGGATAGGACAACTTTTGCTATTTTCAGTTTTTTATCTAGCATTTTATATATTTGTAAAGTGTGAGGTCCGTCACACTCTCCCTGCATCATGGAGAAATGGCATCAGATACAGGTTTCCTTGAGTTTTTCACGATTATTATTGTTTTATTTCTAGGTTTTTCCTGGCCGACTCTGGTGTTCACAAAGGGGGTTAATGTACTATTAAATGCAATTGTACTAGCATATTTATAGGAACGATATTGTGTATTTTCACTCACATTTGTGTATAAGTCTGAATGATAAATGTGCACGTCCTCCAGTGTACACGGCTGGCTGTATGCTATGTACTAAGGTGTTGAGTTATGTTAAACAGTGTTAAATACATGTAGGTAGTAAAGTTATTACTTACACGAGCTTTATTAACAATTGATACACTACATGTGGACAGATTGGCAAATACATTTTATTGGGATTAAAATTGATGGGTTGGTGTTCTTTTCCTTAAACATATATTTCTTTTTATTGAATCTTCAATTTTTAAAAATAAAATAATTGCATAGATCTTAACAGAAACTCGACCAGTCTTACTTTCGTTTGAATCTTCTCGTGTGTGTGTTTGGTTTTTTTTTTATAGCAGATTCTGTTGCATAGATCGTTTTATTCTTTGGAAGATGTTCTGACAATGGTAAATGTAATTTTTTTTAAAAAATTCATCCTTGGCTTTACTCTTCTCATTACATTTAATTTTCATTTTATACATATAATTAACGTCTAGAGGCAGTGTGGTTTTATGGTTACGTAATACTTCCTGTCTTCACGCGTGTTCAATCGGAGTTTGAAATGGACGGGTTTTACGAGGAATTGTCAGTTCGAAGCGGCATGGTTTATCTGCAAATTCTACCTGAAACTTGGCCAAATTAAAGGCGCACCCCCCCCCCCCCCCCACCCACCCACCTCCCCTTATATTAAGAATTGCTACTTATTCTGTCATTCATTTTTCATTTATTGCAAAGTAAAAAAAATTAACAAGAGGCACTGTGAGCAACGCTCACTAAGAATACCCCCCGCTTACCCCAACCTCCCAAAGGGTGTTGGTAATAGGTATAAACTACCTCTTTTCTGAGTGTAAAAAACAAATGGCATGACAAACCGAACCATATTGCTACTTCGATGTCCAGTGTGCGTGACCTTTGACCTTTTGACCCCAAAATCGATAGGGAACATCTTCATCCCATGGGTAGTCCATATGTATGATATGGTGACTGTAGGTGGAAAGGATAACGCATTAGAGCCCGGAAACCATATTGCTACTTCGATGTCCAGTGCGCTTGACCTTTGACCTCAAATTCGATAGGGAACATCTTCATCCCATGGGTAGTCCATATGTATGATATGGTGACTGTAGGTGGAAAGGATAACGCATTAGAGCCCGGAAACCATATTGCTACTTCGATGTCCAGTGTGCTTGACCTTTGACCTTTTGACCCCAAAATTGATAGGGAACATCTTCATCCTATCGGTAGTCCATATATATGATATGGTGACGGTAGGTGGAAAGGATAATAATTTACAGCCCGGAAACCATTGCGTCTACAGACGGACGGACGGATAGACAGACGGACAACCCGATTCCAGTAAATACCCCCACCCACCCACCCACCCCACCCCCCACAACTTGTTGCAGGGGGGGGGGTATAAAAATGAAATAAAAATTGCTTAGATTCAAGCCTTTGATAAATCAATGAATTCACTTGCGAAAAATAACTAGATAAACAAAAAGAAAAATTTTGGGGCGAGATCAAAAGTTCAATGTCTGACAAAAAACTAAATTCACATAGTTTTTACCAAGACCCCCCCCCCCCCTAAATTAAATATGATGACTGTCGAAACTAATCGATTAACAAGTAAGGACAAACTAGTATAAATAACACTCTGTATACCTTTTCCACTGTTTATTCACAAAAGAAAGGGTACATTAAAACTATTTTAAAATGTTCATTAAAATGTGATATTATTATGTAGTTTTTACCAGACACTTGTTTTTTGGTTTGGTTTTTTTTCCCCTCTTTCCACTAATATGTAATCGATGTCGGATGACAGAAACTTACGGAAGTTTTCACCCACCACCCCCCCCCCCCCCCCCTCCACCTAACTATTTGAATTTAGATTTTTATCCGACATCAATCTTTAAATCTCGACCCTTACATATATACTTCATTTTGCCAATCATTTCATTTAAAATCTAATAAAATGTTAGATTTCGTGTCCATTACTGACTTCATTTGTTTCGGTAAATTTTTTTGTAATATGATTTTTTAAGGTTGCGTAATCTGTGCGTCCGAGTTTTGAAAGGCACGGTTTTGACTAGGGTCTCTTTATCAACACTACAAATGACCAAATTGAAAATGTACACACATTTCCTCTCTCGTTTAAAATAAGAATGTTGTTGTGTCAACCTTGCAGGAGAATACATATCCATATATCTTTTAAAAAATATTTTCCCCATTTTTTAATACTTTGTTTGAGATACATAACTTATGCATACCACGAAATTGATGATCTAATTTGTGTTGGATTTTTAACCTCCACCCCCCCCCCCCTCCCACCCACCCACCCTTTCTAATGCTACTTTAAAATAAAAAGATCATTTTCCTGACGATCAGTAATATTCATAACACTGTAGATTTATAATAAATTGAAATAATCAAATAAAATAATAAAATCAAACATGAATAATTCCTCTACAATACCGCGTTAGATTTTCCTGTCAGTAAACAATGGAGCTGTGTATCCCCTAATCTATCTCTTTGCTACTGTTGGAACTTTCAAATAAATCTGGCAAATGGCTCATTTTATCATTATTTTGTCTTACAACCCAAGATATTAAAAAAAAAAAACCTTTTCTCTGTATCAACGATAAAACACAGTAAAAACAAATGCGCATTGAAAGTGCGTAAAAGTGCGTGATTGTGGGGCAAAGCTATATGCGTTAACGTGCTCGATTGTGGGGAAGGGGATTAAAAACAAAACGCATGCATGGAGGTTGATTGTTTTCTTGAAAGATATTCAAATTCAAAGAAACTTGGACGTCTTACACAAAATCTTTTACCATGGCGAGTATAAATTTTGAAAATGGCGACTAGAAATTTGAAAATGTTGACCAGAAATATTTCTAGGTAGCCATTTTGCGACCTGATAGCAGATGTGACTTGGAGCACTGTATATTAACTCGAGACTTTGATGAGGGTCAATAGAGGGTATATATTGACTCGAGACTTTGATGAGGGTTAATAGAGGGTATATATATTGACTCGAGACTTAAATGAGGGTCAATAGAGGGTATATATTGACTCGAGACTTTCATGAGGGTCAATAGAGGGTATATATTGACTCGATACTTTCATGAGGGTCAATAGAGGGTATATATATTGACTCGAGACTTTCATGAGGGTCAATAGAGGGTATATATTGACTCGAGACTTTCATGAGGGTCAATAGAGGGTATATATATTGACTCGAGACTTTCATGAGGGTCAATAGAGGGTATATATTGACTCGAGACTTTCATGAGGGTCAATAGAGGGTATATATTGACTCGAGACTTTCATGAGGGTCAGTAGAGGGTATATATATTGACTCGAGACTTTCATGAGGGTCAATAGAGGGAATATATTGACTCGAGACTTTCATGATTAAAATTGTTCACACATCCTCGAGTCTGATGAGGCAGAAATTGAGTTACCTCCTGGGATCCACTTCCAGTCCCTGCAAACCTCAAACTCCTTGGTGTAATTTTCATCCAGAAGGCAGTGATAGAATTGACCTTCATTTTTACAGCTCAGGCGAGACTCCACTTTAATCTCCAAACACCTGGTGTTCGAATCAACAAGTCGATATGGTTGCTCAATACAGAGTGTATTTTGACAAACTGTAAAGAACACGATCCACTTCCTCCACATCTTCATCCTTCTATCCACTTCCTGTTGTGATTCTTCCTACTGTGGTTATCTAAAACAGAATGGATAAGTCAAGGTCAAGAAATGACTTCCATAACAATTTGTGTGATTGTCGAATAAGGGTGCACCAATATATCGAGATCTCGATATATATATCGATATTTATGTCTTTGCCGAATATCAATACATAACCTATGATAAACCTACTGATATATTTCTTTGTGTGTTCGGGTTATAATCTTTCAATATGTGAGATTGACCTTCCTAATATTATTTATGCAAAATGTCATAGAAAAAATTAAAATCCTGGAACTACTTCAGCAATGAATAAAACCAAAAAACAAGCAAAATGCAGTCGGTGTGCAGCAGTAGTCGCCACATCGGGAGGGACGACTGATTTGGTATTTCATTTGCACTGGCATTGCGTTAAATAACCTGATCCCACCTGGTGTAGGTATATCCAGGGGTCCGTGTTTGTCCAACTCTCTATTTTGTATTCCTTATAGGATTTATGAGATTGATCACTGTTCGTTATCTTTACCTTTCATAAATGCAGCGAGACAAAAAAAAATGTTGACTATAAATATGTATGTGCATAATTATGATTTTATAACCTTCGCAATGGCGTCTGTAATGTTCTCATATTTATTTACATTTTTATGCTAAGTTTTCCCTAGAGTTATTTTCCTTTACATCTACAAGAGTTATTTTCCCAGATAATGTGAATTAGTTATCTTTCTTTTTTAAAAGAGTTAATGTTCCTTACTTCCTGTTTACTTGTTTGGGGTGTGACCCACACCACTCACCGTTCACTCTGAGCTCCTCAGATTTTCATCCGTATGCAGGCACACAGTGCAAGTACATTGTGATATTTGTGCATATTTATTGTTGTATATATCATTACAATGTTTATTATTTGCTATAATTAGGAATTTAGACTGTATCGGTATTTCTCTCATTCACTCTTAAAAGTATGGAAAACCATTATTGTCATAAACTTTATACATGTATGTATAAAAGTACGGTTCTAACAATTTTCTATGGAAAGCCATCTGTGTTATAAATACATAATTTGGACTTATATTGTTACTTTTGATAGTCCTTCAGCCTTTATTATTATAATTACCAATTTGTCATATGTTTCATTGTATTCAATAGCTATTATTTATGTTCTGTGAATCAATTAGTAATTAGAACATGTTTCTTTGTTTCAGTCTTTTACCACACACACTCACACGCATACATGTACATGGTTTAGGACTAGTACCACTTAGAAAGGAATAAAGTCTACAGAATTCCACCGAGATCTTTGTGAAGTTTTATACATGTACAGTATCATGGTTATACTATCTGCGAACGAATGGGCAGAATAGTGTCAGTTCATAATGAGATAATTAATCAGATTTAGTGACATATTGAAAAAAAATAGTTGCTACTCTGCATGAAGTTTTTTTTACTCAGAATTCCTGTAGACAAGTCGGTCTATAGCTATTTCGATCGTTATAGACCGATTCGATTTTCTATAGACATTGTCTATCGGTCCATGGTTAATTTCGCACACTGTGAGTGTAATTCTCTTCTCTTTTTTTCACTTTGTCTCAGGAACAACAAAGAAAAAGTTGTTTTGTTTTTATTTTTTGTTGTTATCCGTTATTTGTTTGATTTATTTGATAGATAATGACACAAAATATATCGGGTATCACTAAATTTGATATCGTATCGAATCGAATTTTTCAGACCAATAATTGCTTTCATGACTTAACACACATATCTTATCTTCACATCCATAATTTTGATCGAACAATAAAATCTCTTTTTATATATTTATACATCTTTTATCTCTGTCTAAATATTCCCCTGTTCATGTAAGTGTTGAAATAATTCAATTACATCTTTCTCGGGGAGATACTAGTCTAATGGTAGGTTGTTCGGTTGGCTGTTTGTTTTATGTTCTGTCGATAATTTTTCACTCAGACCGAGACGTACCAATTGTGGAGAAAATGTGGTTCAGAACTTAATATTGAGCAAACGACTGTATACATCAGGTCCAGTCCAAAGACTATTTCTAGCTACGTAGGTACTTATAGCTACGTAGGTATTTAAACCTACTCCAGGTAGCTATTTTTACCTACTTTTTCCTTTACTTGCATTTCGTGGCCAAACGCAGGAACGGCGCAATATGGCGTGTACAAAATTGATTCAATTACACTGACGATGAATACCACAAAAATATTGGACAAAAATTATTACTTTCTAACTTTTCAAATTTGCATCAATAGCATCACTCAGTTCCATTTTCTGGGAGTTTAGGATCAAAGCTATGTGAGAAAAAGTGTAGAATGTCTAACAAATCTGTATTAATTTTAAAGTTTACCTTCATGCAGTTTTACATTATAGGTTTTGGGGGGCGAATTTTCATGCATTTCCCCCTCGTAAAGTATTCAAATTTACACTCTGAATTTTGCCGTGCACGTGCACAACATGATACATGAAATGACTGACCTGTTTAAAAGATGCGCTTTAATTATTATTCATTTATATTTTCAAAAACAGGTAAAAGTAGGTAGAAGTAGCTACTTTAAGTAGGTTTAAATACCTAGGTAGCTATTAATAACTTCCATCACAGGAGTTTGAAATTTTATCAATAAAGTCAATAAAATTCACTTAATTAACCAAGCAAATATTAAGCCTTGATTGACCAAGCTATCGCACAGCTCATGGCATGGTCAATCAAGTGAATTTTATTGACTTTATTGATAAAATTTCAAACTCCTGTGCTTACATTCAACTGATCCAGCAGGTCCTCACGATTGCGCCTTTTTACTACTTTCGTTTCAAAAAAAAAAATCCATTTTGGGGGGGGAACCAATGAAATCAGCAACAGTATTTTCTAGCCTAGTTCCCGAGGCCTTCCGATGTGCAAGCACGAAGGCCAGGCACTCACTGGGCAGGGTCTATAAGCCCGTGAACTGATACAATCGGAAGTTCCGTGAACTCAAACACACACAAATTGCATACGTCATACAATTTACTTTCGTTTTTACTAAAGGTCTAGTATTAACTCGTACCCGAGATGCATATTAAAAATCTTTTGTAAGTGGAGGTACAGAATCAACACTAATAAGGATTTGATTGAGTTCACTGGGTTCTAATTAGGATGTGATTGAGTTCATGGGCTTCTAATTAGGATATGGTCCACTTCACGGGCCTGTCTCTAACACTAAATAGGATGTGATTGAGTTCACGGGCCTGACTCTAACACTAATTAGGATATGATCCAGTTCACGGGCCTGATTCTAACATTAATTAGGATGTGATTGAGTTCACGGGCCTGATTCTAACACTAATCAGGATATGATGCAGTTTACGGGCCTGATTCTAACACTAATTAAAATGTGATCCAGTTCACAGGCCTGAGTCTAACACTAATTAGCATGTGATTGAGTTCACGGGCCTGATTCTAACACTAATTAGCATGTGATTGAGTTCACGGGCCTGATTCTAATACTAACTAGCATGTGATTGAGTTCGCGGGCCTGCTTCTAACACTAATTAGGATATGATCCAGTTCACGGGCCTGATTCTAACATTAATTAAAATGTGATCCAGTTGACGGTCCCGATTCTAACACTAATTAGCATGTGATTGAGTTCACGGGCCTGCTTCTAACACTAATTAGGATATGATCCAGTTCACGGGCCTGATTCTAACATTAATTAAAATGTGATCCAGTTCACGGTCCCGATTCTAACACTAATTAGCATGTGATTGAGTTCACGGGCCTGCTTCTAACACTAATTAGGATATGATCCAGTTCACGGGCCTGATTCTAACATTAATTAAAATGTGATCCAGTTGACGGTCCCGATTCTAACACTAATTAGCATGTGATTGAGTTCACGGGCCTGATTCTAACACTAATTAGGATATGATCCAGTTCACGGTCCTGATTCTAACACTAATCAAAATGTGATTGAGTTCACGGGCCTGATTCTAACACTAATTAAATGTGATTGAGTTCACGGGCCTAATTCTAACACTAAGTAAAATGTGATTGAGTTCACGGGCCTGATTCTAAAACTAATCAGGATATGATCCAGTTCACGGGCTTGATTCTAACACTAATTAAAATGTGATTGAGTTCACGGGCCTGATTCTAACACTAACTAGCATGTGATTGAGTTCACGGGCCTGATGCTAACACTAATTAGCATGTGATTGAGTTCACGGGCCTGATTCTAACACTAATTAGGATATGATCCAGTTCACGGGCCTGATTCTAACATTAATTAAAATGTGATCCAGTTGACGGTCCCGATTCTAACACTAATTAGCATGTGATTGAGTTCACGGGCCTGCTTCTAACACTAATTAGGATATGATCCAGTTCACGGGCCTGATTCTAACATTAATTAAAATGTGATCCAGTTGACGGTCCCGATTCTAACACTAATTAGCATGTGATTGAGTTCACGGGCCTGCTTCTAACACTAATTAGGATATGATCCAGTTCACGGTCCTGATTCTAATACTAATCAAAATGTGATTGAGTTCACGGGCCTGATTCTAACACTAATTAAATGTGATTGAGTTCAGGGGCCTAATTCTAACACTAAGTAAATTGTGATTGAGTTCACGGGCCTGATTCTAAAACTAATCAGGATATGATCCAGTTCACGGGCTTGATTCTAACACTAATTAAAATGTGATCCAGTTCACGGGCCTGATTCTAACACTAACTAGCATGTGATTGAGTTCACGGGCCTGATTCTAACACTAATTAGCATGTGATTGAGTTCACGGGCCTGATTCTAACACTAATTAGGATATGATCCAGTTCATGGGCCTGATTCTAACATTAATTAAAATGTGATCCAGTTGACGGTCCCGATTCTAACACTAATTAGCATGTGATTGAGTTCACGGGCCTGCTTCTAACACTAATCAGGATATGATCCAGTTCACGGGCCTGATTCTAACATTAATTAAAATGTGATCCAGTTCACGGTCCCGATTCTAACACTAATTAGCATGTGATTGAGTTCACGGGCCTGCTTCTAACACTAATTAGGATATGATCCAGTTCACGGGCCTGATTCTAACATTAATTAAAATGTGATCCAGTTCACGGTCCCGATTCTAACATTAATTAGCATGTGATTGAGTTCACGGGCCTGATTCTAACACTAATTAGGATATGATCCAGTTCACGGTCCTGATTCTAACACTAATCAAAATGTGATTGAGTTCACGGGCCTGATTCTAACACTAATTAAATGTGATTGAGTTCACGGGCCTAATTCTAACACTAAGTAAATTGTGATTGAGTGAACGGGCCTGATTCTAAAACTAATCAGGATATGATCCAGTTCACGGGCTTGATTCTAACACTAATTAAAATGTGATCCAGTTCACGGGCCTGATTCTAACACTAACTAGCATGTGATTGAGTTCACGGGCCTGATTCTAACACTAATTAGCATGTGATTGAGTTCACGGGCCTGCTTCTAACACTAATTAGGATATGATCCAGTTCACGGGCCTGATTCTAACATTAATTAAAATGTGATCCAGTTCACGGTCCCGATTCTAACACTAATTAGCATGTGATTGAGTTCACGGGCCTGCTTCTAACACTAATTAGGATATGATCCAGTTCACGGGCCTGATTCTAACATTAATTAAAATGTGATCCAGTTGACGGTCCCGATTCTAACACTAATTAGCATGTGATTGAGTTTACGGGCCTGCTTCTAACACTAATTAGGATATGATCCAGTTCACGGTCCTGATTCTAACACTAATCAAAATGTGATTGAGTTCACGGGCCTGATTCTAACACTAACTAGCATGTGGTTGACTTCACGGGCCTGATTCTAACACTAATTAAATGTGATTGAGTTCACGGGCCTAATTCTAACACTAAGTAAAATGTGATTGAGTTCACGGGCCTGATCCTAACACTAATTAGCATGTGATTGAGTTCACGGGCCTGATTCTAATACTAATTAGGATATGATCCAGTTCACGGGCCTGATTCTAACACTAATCAAAATGTGATCCAGTTCACGGGCCTGATTCTAACACTAACTAGCATGTGATTGAGTTCACGGGCCTGCTTCTAACACTAATTAGGATATGATCCAGTTCACGGGCCTGATTCTAACACTAATCAAAATGTGATCCAGTTCACGGGCCTGATTCTAACACTAATCAGGATATGATCCAGTTCACGGGCCTGATTCTAACACTAACTAGCATGTGGTTGACTTCACGGGCCTGATTCTAACACTAATTTAATGTGATTGAGTTCACGGGCCTAATTCTAACACTAAGTAAAATGTGATTGAGTTCACGGGCCTGATTCTAAAACTAATCAGGATATGATCCAGTTCACGGGCCTGATTCTAACATTAATTAAAATGTGATCCAGTTGACGGTCCCGATTCTAACACTAATTAGCATGTGATTGAGTTTACGGGCCTGCTTCTAACACTAATTAGGATATGATCCAGTTTACGGTCCTGATTCTAACACTAATCAAAATGTGATTGAGTTCACGGGCCTGATTCTAACACTAACTAGCATGTGATTGAGTTCACGGGCCTGATTCTAACACTAATTAGCATGTGATTGAGTTCACGGGCCTGATTCTAACACTAATTAGGATATGATCCAGTTCATGGGCCTGATTCTAACATTAATTAAAATGTGATCCAGTTGACGGTCCCGATTCTAACACTAATTAGCATGTGATTGAGTTCACGGGCCTGCTTCTAACACTAATTAGGATATGATCCAGTTCACGGGCCTGATTCTAACATTAATTAAAATGTGATCCAGTTGACGGTCCCGATTCTAACACTAATTAGCATGTGATTGAGTTCACGGGCCTGCTTCTAACACTAATTAGGATATGATCCAGTTCACGGGCCTGATTCTAACATTAATTAAAATGTGATCCAGTTCACGGTCCCGATTCTAACATTAATTAGCATGTGATTGAGTTCACGGGCCTGCTTCTAACACTAATTAGGATATGATCCAGTTCACGGTCCTGATTCTAACACTAATCAAAATGTGATTGAGTTCACGGGCCTGATTCTAACACTAATTAAATGTGATTGAGTTCACGGGCCTAATTCTAACACTAAGTAAATTGTGATTGAGTGAACGGGCCTGATTCTAAAACTAATCAGGATATGATCCAGTTCACGGGCTTGATTCTAACACTAATTAAAATGTGATCCAGTTCACGGGCCTGATTCTAACACTAACTAGCATGTGATTGAGTTCACGGGCCTGATTCTAACACTAATTAGCATGTGATTGAGTTCACGGGCCTGCTTCTAACACTAATTAGGATATGATCCAGTTCACGGGCCTGATTCTAACATTAATTAAAATGTGATCCAGTTCACGGTCCCGATTCTAACACTAATTAGCATGTGATTGAGTTCACGGGCCTGCTTCTAACACTAATTAGGATATGATCCAGTTCACGGGCCTGATTCTAACATTAATTAAAATGTGATCCAGTTCACGGTCCCGATTCTAACATTAATTAGCATGTGATTGAGTTCACGGGCCTGCTTCTAACACTAATTAGGATATGATCCAGTTCACGGTCCTGATTCTAACACTAATCAAAATGTGATTGAGTTCACGGGCCTGATTCTAACACTAATTAAATGTGATTGAGTTCACGGGCCTAATTCTAACACTAAGTAAATTGTGATTGAGTTCACGGGCCTGATTCTAAAACTAATCAGGATATGATCCAGTTCACGGGCTTGATTCTAACACTAATTAGCATGTGATCCAGTTCACGGGCCTGATTCTAACACTAATCAAAATGTGATTGAGTTCACAGGCCTGATTCTAACACTAACTAGCATGTGATTGGCTTCAAGGCCTGATTCTAACACAAATTAGGATATGATCCAGTTCACGGGCCTGATTCTAACACTAATTAGGATATGATCCAGTTCACGGGCCTGATTCTAACACTAATTGAAATGTGATTGAGTTCACGGGCCTGATTCTAACACTAGTTAGCATGTGATTGAGTTCACGGGCCTGATTCTAACACTAATTAAAATGTGATTGAGTTCACTGGCCTGATTCTAACACTAATTAGGATATGATTCAGTTCACGGGCCTGATTCTAACACTAATTAGGATATGCTCCAGTTCAGGGGGCTGACTCTAACACTAATTAGGATGTGATTAAGATCACAGGCCTCTAATTAGAATTATAGCATTATTATTTATTTCCACAAATCACATTTTCATACAACTCTTTATAGTGAAATGTTACACACATCTATTTTGATTTAAATCGTATCATTGATTATTCATCTATAACTTAGACTTTTGAAATAGTTTATTATACCCCCCGCAACAAGTTGTGGGGGGGGGGGGGGGGGGTATACTGGAATCGGGTTGTCCGTCTGTCTGTCCGTCCGTCTGTAGACGCAATGGTTTCCGGGCTCTAAAGCTTTATCCTTTCCACCTACCGTCACCATATCATATATATGGACTACCCATGGGATGAAGATGTTCCCTATCGATTTTGGGGTCAAAAGGTCAAAGGTCACGCGCACTGGACATCAAAGTAGCAATGTGGTTTCCATTTAAATTCTTTAATGGCTTTTTTCATCGCATGGAGATGCTGTGTTCCTAGATACCTTTTGGATCATAATATTGAAGTTTTACCTATTTCCAACACCCTTTAGGAGATTGGGGTAAGCGAGGGGTATTCTTAGTGAGCATTGCTCACAGTACCTCTTGTTTTAACAGGTTGTTTTTTTACAATAACTATCGGAAAAGACTAACAAAATTTATGTTCCTATCATGCATAAATCTAAATAAATCATTGATTTTGCAAAATCTGATGACATCATAGGAGGGTGGAATTACTTTAAGTTATGTTTAGTGCTGTGTGTATATAAACATGCACTCATATAATTATATCTTCCCTCTTCCAGGGGGAGACATATTGTATTTGTACTTTCTGTCCGTCCTTCCTTCTGTCACAAAATCTTGTGAACGCTTCTCCACCTATATGGCTTATCAGATAGACTTGAAACTTTGTACAATGCTTCATTGTCATTTGCAGATGTGAATATTGTTGGGACGGGAGGATCCAATTGTTTTCCTAAGAGTTATAGTGGATCTAAGAGGGGTGGAAGATGTAAAATAGCTTATGAACTCTTCTCCTCCCATATGGCTTATTGGATAGACTTGAAACTTTGTACAATGCTTAATTGTCATTTGTAGATGTGCATATTGTGGGAATGGGAGGATCCAAAGTTTTTCCTAAAAGATATAGTGGATCTAAAAGGGGTGGAGGATGTTAAAATACCTTGTGAACACTTCTCCTATATGGCTTATCTGATAGACTTGAGAATTTGTACAATGCTCCAATGCCATTTGTAGATGTGCAAGTTGTAGGGACAGGAGGATCCAATTGTTTTCCTAAGAGTTATAGTGGATCTAAGAGGGGTGGAAGATGTAAAATAGTTTATGAACTCTTCTCCTCCCATATGGCTTATTGGATAGACTTGAAACTTTGTACAATGCTTAATTGTCATTTGTAGATGTGCATATTGTGGGAATGGGAGGATCCAAAGTTTTTCCTAAAAGATATAGTGGATCTAAAAGGGGTGGAGGATGTTAAAATACCTTGTGAACACTTCTCCTATATGGCTTATCTGATAGACTTGAGAATTTGTACAATGCTTCAATGCCATTTGTAGATGTGCAAGTTGTAGGGACAGGAGGATCCAATTGCTATCC